>NW_027205427.1:0-12500 GCF_024711535.1 Dipodomys merriami | reverse complement strand
ATCCTCCTCCAAGGCTAGTTCAATGGGAGGCAGATCTACTTTGAGAATCACAAAAGAGGGAGTTGCAGTGATGAAGCTAGGTTCTGGGTAGAGTTGAGGCCTTTCAACAAACAGTAGCTTTTCCCGCTGGCTAGTTTGTGAGAAATTCACAGCACCCACTCTGGAGCCATTCTCAGGGTTTCTGTTTACTGAATTACAATTGATTGTCGAGGCTGCTGAAGGGAGGGGCAGCTTCTGGCTCTGATTACCCAGTGAAGAAAGCCACTGCTAGGGCTGGCGCCTGAGCTGGGTGACTTTTCCCTGGGTGGAGCTAAGTCTGGCAGGTCATGCCGCCGTTAAGTTCTTTTGACCTGCTAAATGACTTGTTTTATTCCAAGGCTTGAGTTGGGGCTAGCAGCTCCAATGAGCTTTGTCGGTATCCAAGATGGAGATCTCCGGTACTGGGGGGGTGGGAGGGGTGGCCTTCCTTCCTCTGCTCCCTGGGAAGGAGTGAGGATGTCAGGCTTCTACTCCCGCCGAGTCTTGGTTCCTGGGTCATCTCTGGTTCTCTGAACTGCAGGATGAAGATGTCCGCTCCTTGTCGGCTCTTGCTGGTGTTGAGTAGAATCCACTTGCCCGCTGCATCTGGCTCCTTCATCCCAGACTCTCTGTGGTTCAGGTATGGCCCCTGCAGTCTCCGCCGCCACCGCTGCCGCCGCCACCGCTGCCGCCGCCACCGCTGCCGCCGCCGCCACCACCACAGCTGCTAGCAAGAGCTCACATCTGTCTCCTAGCCTGGATTTTCTCTCTCTGGCCTGACTCTCTTTTCTGTGATGGCACACTTGGTGTGATTCTCTGGCTTAGGACTGTTCACTGGAACTCTAAAACTGCTTTCTATGCGAGAGCTTGTTTAGACTCCAGCTTCTGCTCCTCCATCTTCCCGGAATTCCATCTCCATGAGACTCTTATCTCCAATAAACCACAAGATAAACCAGAACTGCCACTGTGATTCAAGTACAGTGTTAGCCTTGAGCTGAAGAGCTAACTGACAGCGCCCAGGCCCAGAGTACAAGCCCCATAACCAAAAATGTGTATACTCACACACACACACACACACACACACATACGTAGGGATTGTGTTATTCTTTTACCCATTCATCATTGGTGGACCTACAGCTTTCTTAATGATTGCAATAAATCTGGACAAGATCACATAGTAGATCTACTATTGCCAACTTAGATATTTTAAAATGTGCATTTCCATGCAATTTAGTACATTAATGATGTTGTCCAGTGATCTACTTTGAAACTTTTTCCATCTTCTCTAATTGAAACATTGGAGAAATGCACCTTCTACAGATCTGCTTTGCTAATTACATCACCATCAATTATTTAATGTATATGGCATTCCATTAAGGTAACTGTCTTTTGAACTAGTGCAGCTGCAAGCACTTAATCATTCATATGTTTACTCACATTTTTTTTATTTTCAAGATGATGTACAGAGGGGTTACATTTACCTAAGTAAAGTAGAATGTGCATTTCTTCTCAAACATGTTACCACTTCCCTCATTTTTCTCATAATTTCCCTCCCCTCTTACACCTTCCCCCCAAGTTGTACAATCATTTCCGACATATTATTCTGTGTATATTGCTGCTCTGTCATCTTTTCCCACCTTTCTGTTGTTCCTCTTCCTTTTCCTTATTCAGATAAATGTATATAAAATACCAGAGTACCAAAATCAAATACAGTGACAACGGGATATATCGTAGTGGGAAGAAAATACAAAAAATTTACTTGTTTTTATTTTTTATTTTTGGCAGGGGGCAGGTGGTCATGAGGCCTGAACTCTGGACTGGGGCCTGTCCCTCAGCTGTTCAGCTCAAGGCTAATGTTCTACTACTTGAATCATAGCATCACATCTGGCTTTTTCTGTTTAGATGTTGCTGAAGAATTGAACCAGGGCCACATGATTGCAATAAATAGAGGCAAGTACTCTACTACTGAGCCACCTTCCCATCCTGTTGTTGCACTTTTAATGTACTATGTGATTTTTTCGTTTTTTTGGTACATTCTCTTTTTTTTAATGAGTTTCAAATAATTGTGGAAAATTCTTTCACATACAAATAGATCCTGTGGAGATTTTAGCTAGAAAAATTTTCTATGTGTTTCATTATTTTTTATTTTTGTCAGTCATGGGGCAAAAAAAAAGAAACTTTGCCACTTTAGCGGGGAGGGGGGGAGGGAGGAGGAAATGGGAAGGTATGGGAAGGGGAAACAAAGGAGGAGCAACAATGCTTGATAAGAAATGTACTCATTTCCTTGCCCATGTAATTGTAATCCCTCTGTGTGGTATTTTCACAATAAAAAACAATAATAAAAATTGCTATGTGTTCTGGTATATAGGTATAATACTGTCTTCTTTGGAGGCCAAAGTAGGAAGATTTCTTGTTCAAGTCCAGCCCTAGTAGATTAGCAAAACTATATAACCCCCAAGTATAAACAATAGGGGTTGTGGACATAACTCAAATACTATAGCACCTACGTAGCATGCACAGGCTTTGGTTCAATCTTCAGGGGAAACAAAAGTGAAAAGGAAGAGAAAAAATCCTGAATTATCAAAGTTGATACTGTGCAGATATTTCTAGATAACCATTTAGCCATCAAATCTATACAGGAATTTTTAGAAAGAGATAAGAATTTCAACAAATTGCAATTGCAGCAAACATGGCTTATTTATCTTATTTATATTATGGTGGGAATAATAGGCAATTAGAATGAATATGAGAGCTTCAGAAGAAATTGGCAATTTATCGAGGAAGAATGTAAAGCATTGCTTTGAGACACTAAAAATGGAAGCAGCAGGTCAGATTTCAGACATATTTGCAGCTGAACTGGGATGTAGACCAGCCCTGCCCTTACTACAGTCCCCTGAAAAAATTTTTGCCAACCTCTGCTATCCTTCTGGGCTGTAAAGCCATTCTCCTAACCTGCTCAGAGACAGGGGCTTCACCCCCAACCAACGTCTTACAAAACAGTTCACCTTTTGCCAGCCCCAATCAAAAGTCCTGACAAATAAGCAATGGAATTCCCATCTCTCCTTCGTGTTTTTGAGCTAAAATTCTGCAGCCATATTTTAAGAATGTATTTTCAAGATTGTTTGAATTCATGTTTCCTGGATGGGAAACTGGAATAGCCCCAAATGCATCTATTTTTATTTGTTTCCCACTCTGCTGATGTTGTACTCACTTGACACCATGGAAATCATTGTGGGTAACCCTTGAAGTTGAGCTAATTTTTCAAGGCCCCTGGGCAGTGGGATAGATCACCCTCTCAGATTAGCTATTACAACCAGTGATTAAAGTGTAACCTGGTCTTTCAGAAATAACAGAAATTCTGCCACGTTTTTCAGTTCTGTTAAATGTGGTGGACAGAGCTAACCCTGAATGCTGGCTGCATGTTGGGTTGCCATAGAAGCAAGCGGCATCCTTGGCCACTTGTTCCACAGAGAAGCTCCTCCCTGTGCCAGCTTAATAAAGCAGAAAGTACCTTTCTTTGTTGCTGGCATAGCTATCTCTGCCCTCCCCAAGATAGCTGAACAATAGAAGGGGTATCTCACTAATATGTGGCATGGAAAATACAGGCAACAAAGTGATGGACTTAGCTGTGTCCATCGCTGGCCTTAATGACCCTAGGGGATAGGTGAGATTTTACATTAGACAAGATCATCAGTAATGCCAGTGGGAGATTCTTGTCTAAGCATTGGGAATAGCTCTCAGTGTTTCTTTTGCCTACATTAAAGGCTGCTTAATGCACTAGAGCTTGTCTTGGAAAAGACACTGAAAGGAAAAACAGAGGGGATCGAAAGGGCCACAGAGACACAGAGTTGTCCTAGCCCCTTGTTAGGGATCTTAGAAGAGGAGGTGCACACATGTGGAAGCCCTCAATTTAAGCCTCACTTGATTTGTGAAATAAAATCATTCACTGAGTTGATGTGCCTCTTGGATTCTGTCTACCTGCATGTTTCCCTTTACAATTTACCCAAATGCCAAGGATGATACAGTACACTGTACTCAACACTCTTTAAATAAACTGAGGCTCAGGGATATGAGCCTGAGTTCCTTGGTAAGCAGCAATGCTGGCACTTGGATCTATGACTCCAGCTGTGAACCTACACTTCATTTGTCTTTTCTGACCTTGAAATAAGAAAATTCTCTTTTCCTGCCTGCCAGCTAACTAGCTCCATGCTCAGTGCCCACTTCCCTATACTCCAGTTCTATCTAGAGAATAAAATACTCGAAGTCATCTATCTTCCACACTGATGTGTCTCTGCTCACCAGGAATCAATGCCTGGGGTGCTGGTAGGGCAGCAGAGGACAGCCTCCTTCTGCCTTCCTTATTTCACGCAAGTTTCTTTGTATATACTATCTCTCTTGTAACGCAAGGCTCTGGTGGAGCAGTGTTGCTAATGGGGCAAGATAGAAATCCTAGGAGGTGGAGTTCTCTTTTAATTTTAAATTCCTTAATTCTCAGTTGTCTCACTTTCTGAGGTATAACATATAAGCAAGGGGACAAAGAAATATACTTTTAGCAAATATCAGAAGAGTTCTCTGTGTCTATTAGAATTGTTTTTGTTGATCATAGAGTTTGAACTTAGGGTCCCGGCACTGTCCCTGGGCTTTTTTGCTCAAGACTAGAGCCCTACCACATTGAGCCAAATTTCCACTTCCAGTTTTCTGGTGGTTAATTGGAGATAAGAGTCTCACAGACTTTCCTGCCTGGGCTGGATTTGAACCACAATTCTCAGATTTCAGCCTCCTGAGTAACAAGTATTACAGTCGTGGGCCACCAGCACCTGGCAGAAATTTTTTCTTTTTTCTTTTTTTAAATACTGTGAGATTTGCAGAGAAAGCAAGAAATTAGAATCTATTGTTGGGAGAGCAAATTAATTAAATGTTTTGTGGACAGCTTGACAAAGTACATTAAGTAATGAAATATGCCTCATCTTTGACCCAGCTAAATACATCTGAATATTCCTCAAAATAAGTCACAGAGAGAGGAAGATATTCTGGGCAAGCATGCCTCAGCACCATATGTCCGTCCTAGGCAAGGTCTGGAAAAATAACCTAGGTGATAAAATTATTACTGCATGTATTCAACTAACTGGAAAGCAATTCTTAAAATACTACATGCCTATTGAAAGGAAAAGGTATTCTTGACACAGGAAGCAAAACAAAAACAAAGTGTTAAAAATAATAGAGTTATCTTGGGGTTCATTTCGCCTAGCATCATCTTTTCTGACCATCTCTGCTTGTCTCATATGTCTATAGTTCTAGCTATTCTGGAACCTAAAGCCAGAAGCTCACTTGAACTCTAGTTCAGGGCTCACCTAAGCAACATATTGAGATACTGTCTAAACACAAATAGCTGTCTTCATCCAACCAGACCATGCTCAAGAAATTATGTAGTCCCAAATGTTTGTATAAAGTACACTTAGGAAGAAGAGGTTCAGGTGTACCTTCACATACAAGGGTGACAGATAGGTAATGACAAATATTTAAGGCTTGAAGACAGAATTTTTATTGTGTTCACTATAAATGATGTATTTGAACAGATCAGACAGACAGATAGAATTGTGTCCATTCATTGAGCCTAAATCAGAATAAAACATACTTAATCGAATCCATTACATGTTACCACAAATTATAAGGCAGCTATCCAACCTGGGTCCTTGCATCCAGCATAAGGAGAATTCAGGTAAGAAGAAAACATATGTAAAGATGATCGAAGGGTTTGGTAGAAGAGAAAAATAACAAAGAGCACATATTATAGACACACCACAGAGAAAAGGGCAATTCGGCCCAGGTCAGCCATCTTGGCATCTTCCTCATTACAGAGATTGGTCTTGGGTTAAATAGGGAGAATTGTAGACCTTGAAGATGGCTTTCCGATTGGTGGCTATCCTTTCTGTTTCTTGTAATGTTATGACTTCAAAGATTTATTGCCCCATCCTTATGTACTCAACATTTTGAGCATACTCTTTATTCTTCTGTAGCCCTCTTCGCCCATATCCATGTCAGCTAGCTTTGGTTTAGCAGCTGATCATGCCATCTGCCAGTTCTATAGACCACATGTTCTGATTGACTACTTTGCACTAACTCACACTAGAATTACTCTGATTTAAAAAATATGCCATGTTATACATGCATCTGAACAACATGTGGTAGCACATAGTACATTATGTATCAGGTAAAAATAGGGAATAAACATTTTCAGAACAAATACTGTAGTATATTCCCTAAAGTATTAAGTACTACAATTGTTTTATTGAAATGTATAATCATACGTAACTGGTATTTTTGTCAATAAACCTGCTTTTATTTAGGAGGTAGTATGTACAGAAATAGCTCTTAGACAGAATATTAAGTTATCGTAAAAACAACTCCACTTCCATTTCTATTCAAGATGGGTAATTTAGGTATCAATTCCCTCACTTTCTAGAGCAATGAGTTCTCTTCTTCATAGGCAGAATACAGATTCTGATAGCCTTCTTGCTTTAGAGCTGGCCCTGACATCACCCTGACACACTGGCATGGCTTTTTCTTCCCACCAGGTTTCTATCAGATAGGGAAGCTTTATGGTTGCACACTGAAGACTGACCACCCCAATCTCCAGTCCATGTCTCCCAACTTGAGATAGGATATTTCTTACAGTACCTGAAGTCCATTAGTCCATTAGTCCATTATCTATCTATCTATCTATCTATCTATCTATCTATCTATCTATCTATCTATCTATCTATCTATCTATCTATCTATCTATCTATCTATCTATCTATCTATCTATCTATCCATCCATCCATCTATCCATCTATCCATCATCCATCCATCCATCCATCCATCCATCTATCTATCTATCTATCTATCTATCTATCTATCTATCTATCTATCTATCTATCTATCTATCTATCTATCTGTCTGTCTGTCTATCTATGCTCTATTTTGTGTGCCAGTACTGGAGTTTGAACAGAAAGCCTCATGCTCTTCCTTAGCTGTTTTTGTTCAAGGTTGTCAGCCTCCCATTTTAGCCACACTTCTGCTTCCAATTTTTTGCTGGTTAATTAAATATAAGAGGCTATGGACTTTCCTGCCCAGGGTGGCTTTGAAACACAATCCTCAGATCTCATCCTTCCAAGTAGCTAGGATTACAAATGTGAGCCACCCCTGGGTGACTTCTTATCTTCATACACCTCCTATGGTTTGTGTCATCACCCAAAGGGCTTCTAGCCATAGAAAGCTTACCCATTCTGTCCATGGTTTCAAGATGGAGGCAGCCAAAACTGACAGTCTCAAAGCCTGTGATTTCATCCCACTAGACCCTACCGAAGCCTTCACCACATGAGGCATCTCCCTGCCATGTTCTAGCTCCAATCTTTTTATATCCTTTCTCCCTTTTCTCACCTTCTACCCAGACATGCATAATCTCATCATTACCTTGGAACTAGTCATCTATCCATCTCATTCCTGGCATTTAAAGAACCCCTGGATTCCAATAGCTCAAGCCTGTATTCCTAGCAACTCAGGAGTCTGAGATCTAAGGATTGTGGGTCAAAGTCAGCTTAGTAAGAGTGAAGCCCACGAGAACCTTACCTTCACTTAACTACTAGAAGTTGAGCTGTGGTTCAAGTGACAGAACACGCTAGCATTAAGTAATAAAGTTCAGGGACCATGTACAGGCCCAGGTCTGTTGTGCATGTACACAAATACGCATGAAAACACATAATGTAATCTGGTTTTATCGTTTGGTGTTTGAATAAGGCTACTTGTTTACAACCTTAGGAAAGAGCACATTTCAGTTGCTTTTTCTACAGTGAACTTGGATGTAAGTCCTGTGTTGTCCTCAAACCCCTGAGTTTCAACAACTGAATATTACAAGTACTGGGATGTTATGCCTGAATGAAATCAACTGATGGTTGAGTCTGCCTTTGCCAGCTGACACTGTCCACAGGGTACGTCTAGTCTTTAGACACTTCCTATGGAAGTGACTGTCCCTTGTAACGTAAAGACTTTTCAGCGGGGTGGGGGGGAGGGTGTTGGGCTGGTAGGGATGGTAAGGGGAAAAAAAGGAGGCAACAATGCTTAATAAGAAATGTACTCATTACCTTGTTCATGTAATTGTAACCCCTCTGTACAATGTTTTCACAATAAAACTTACTAATAATAAAACAAACAAACAAAAAAGACTTTTCTGCCCCCTGGCTCCTGAAACCTCCTCTGAAGTTTTCTTCCTCCTGTTGTCAGGATTCAGCTCATGTGTGCTCCTCTCCAAAAGGCTGAGCAAGCTTTCTTGGAAGATGCATTCTGTCTCCAGGGAGAATGAGACATAATACCTCTTTGGGCAGTAACTCAGGTTTCTGCCCAATCCCATCTGCCAGGATTTTGACTGGGCACTCAGAGCTGCAGCTAATATGGAATGAATGAAAAAGACAACAGTGAAATAGAAGACCTCCCAAAAGAGCTTAGAGAAAGAGTCATAGATTGGAAATTGCTTGGAATATGGTCTTCCCTCCATGAGGCCTCTCCATTTACTAGCTAGCATTCCTGGGCTGGAGTGCCTCTTTGTGGCTCCACCCTTGTTCATGTAGACAATTCCTATATTACCAATGTAACATCAAAAGCTGATGTTCCCAGGGACATTGGAGGGGACAGTAAGAGGTAGCTACCTATTACTTACACACAAACTACTTAGGCTGTCTAAAGAAATGAAGTCTGGTCATTTGTAGCATTGTGTTGGCAAATTCACCATCTATGGATGGGAGTGCACCTTAATCCTAGTGGAGCTAGAAGAGTCATACAAACGGATTACCCTGAAGCTTTGAGCAGAGCTAGCTGTTGCTGCTGGCTTCTCGACTATTATGTCTTTGAAGTACCAAGAAAATGATGAAAACATCAGCACATCAAAGCAATTCTCAGTGTTCTTTTGTCACAAGAGTTCCAAAATAAGTTTCCAGCAATAGTTTTGCAAAAGCTTTGGCTGCTCTGTCCCCAGGAGAGACGTCACCTGCCCAAAGTGCCTATTGGACCTGGACATCATCTTAGAAACCAGCTCATCTGGGCTTGTTTGAGGGCTCTCGAGGTAGAGGCGGGGGTGGGAAGTTGATATCCCCAGACCTTATGTCTTTTATCGAGGCATTATCTCTTATTATAATGGTCTCTTTTCTTTTCAGTGAATATCAAGTGTTGTCCTGAATACTGGGTACAAAGCTGTGAACAGAATGAGGTACTTTCATCATGGGGCTTATTTATTGCTGCAAAGCCTAATGCATCATAAATAAGTGGAGATTATGCAGAATATTATGAGAAAAAGGTAAGGAAAGCCAAACTGTATGATTTCACAATTGAGGGATGTGTAGCTTATACACAAAGCCCAAAAAACAAACAGCTTTAATGTTGTTTCTCTCTTTTTTTTTTTTTGGTGGTAGTAGGGCTTGAACTTTGGGATTGGGCGTTGTCCTTGTGCTCTTCAGCTGAGGTCGAGAACTCTATTTGGTTTTCTGGTGATTATTTGGAGATAAGAATCGCAGGGAGGGCTGGGAAGGTGGCTAAGTGGTAGAGAGCTCTCCTTGCATGCTTGAGGCCCTGGGTTCGATTCTTCAGCACCACATAAGCAGAAAAAAAAGCCAGAAATGGCGCTGTGGCTCAAGTGGTAGAGTGCTAGCCTTGAGCTGAAGAGATGAGGGACAGCACCCAGGCCCAGAGTTCAGGCCCCACCACCCGACCCCCACGCCAATATAAAAAAGAATTGCAGGGAGTTTCCTGCCCATGTTGGTTTTGAATCGTGATCCTCAGATCAGCCTCCTCAGTAGCTAGGTTTACAGGTGTGAACCACTGGTGCCTGGCTAATGTTGCTTCTTACTTGCTCACCTTTGGTGCCAACGACCTCCATGAGTCAAATCTCGAAGTGTCAAATTGAGAACTATCTTGTACTTTGAGAAGTTATAGGGAAATAAAAAATTCAGAGATATATGCCACAGGTTAGGGAGTCAAAGTTGGATTTGAATGTTTTGTCTCCCTTTGGGTGAATGCTTCCTCTTCAAAGATTTAACAATTTATCAAAAACAAAACCAAAATATATGGGATGGATATACTTAAGCCATATCTTGTCTTGAAAGCCTTCTTGTTTTGAAATTATTTTAAACTCAAAGAAGAGTTGCAAAGAGTAGTGAGAGTTCCCACATACTTCTTCACTGCTTTTTTACTATGAACATACTATTAACATCTTATATAACCACTCTCATTTACTGATTCTAAGACATTCACATTTGCACAATATTTTCAAGCTCCAGATGTTATTTGAATTGTATCATATCCCTCTCTAATGTCTTTGTGTATGTGTTCTTGTATTAAAGTACTGATGGCCACAAAAAGGGGTCAGAAATAATTTTTTCCTTACCTGAAAAGGAAGAGGCATGGGACATAGTGCTAACAGTGTGTAAGTGTGGAGACTGCACATTTTGGAAATGGTTACAAGCCTTATTAAAAGAACTATCTAGTTAATAAAAGTTGTCACCCTGGTCAATTTTCCTGGGCCACTGCCTCAAATGTTGCCTTAAAAACCAGCTGGACACCCGCCTATCAAGCCTATGCCACATATCCTTAACCAGTCTTAGTAGAAATTTGCAGCCCAGAAAAATGTGTGATAACCCTTTTGAGTCGGTGTGGGACCCTGCTGCTGCTTCTACCCACCCTTCTGGATAAAGTTCAAGGACGGCCTTATAGTCATCTGGAAGGAAATCTATGTTGTCATCCTGACCATGTTGACCATAGTGACAGTGGACTGGACTCCTGCCTGACTCCATCACCTCTGACTGCTTCCCAGTGGAAAGCTGCTTTGGATCTGCTGAAACTGAGTCTGTGGTATATTATTTCAGTGATATCCAGTAACTCTCTCTATTCCCACAGTAGATATTGAGGGCAAGGATGATATCACTGGCTTGCCTCAGGCACTTCAAGGATTAGGAAACTAGAAATCCACTCTACAATCAAAGCCTTGCTTGGTTTGGGTGTGGTAAAAGGCCGCTTCCAACAATAGCTATAAAGGAGAGATCTTTATCAATGGAGGTAGTAAGAGGAATGAAACTCACCCCTGCTATTAGAATTAAAAATTTAACAAAATTCTCCACCCAAGGGATGCCTTGAGGCAGTTCTGATAACCTGGTTCCTCAAGCCAAAGAAGCAAAATGGGCCCAAAAGCCACAAAGAAACTCAGGGAAAGAAAGAGTGTAGTAAAGAAAGCCTTAGAAAGGAATTGAAAAAAAAATCTCATCTGGATTTAAAAAAAAAAAGGATATAAAAATAAGGATTGTCTTAAAATGTTTGTCACAGTGAAAAGGGGAAGAAGACAAACCCCAGAAAGTTTAAGTATGTAACAAATGGTAGGAATATGTCTTAAAAATGAAGCTTATGAGTAAGTTGGTATGAAATTAAACTAGCTTTCATATACATAGAGTCAGGATGGGTGAATTGATGTGGAACTATTCTTTATGTTTATCTGTATGGTAGGGAGGAAGGATATGCCCATTTCAATCTAGATGCTGGTTTAGCTAATTAGAGCAGACTCGTTGTGAGAGGGGATTCTCTTAAATTTACCATGACTGAATGACTCCTTCCCTTTGCCCTTTTGCGCTCCCATTGCATTGTCTATTCCAAAGGGTTTATGCCCTGTGAAATGATGTTTGGCAGACCATCCTTCTTGTGTCCTCGCTTAAAAACTGCAATGTTGACATAGATGACTGCTCCAGTCTTTACAGGCACTGCAGACTGTTCAACAGGAACTCCATTCCCAATTTCAGGCACTCCTGCAGGCAGCCCCTGTAGTTTGCCCTAATTACTGATCATGAGACACTGTGTGGGTCATATGACATAAAAAAAAACTAACTATCCTCAGTGGAAAGGACCTTATACTGCTATCCTAACAGCTCCAACCACTGTCAAGGTGAATGGGATCTGGTCCTGGATCCACGCTTCACCACTTAAGGTGGCCCTGCTACCAGAAGAGACAAATGGATGGTGTATAAGGACCCTGAAAAGCCTCTCAAGCTAAGACTTATCTCATCATAATTTTTCATTTATGCTTCTGTGCTCTAAATGATGTTAACTACCACTGGCAGTTTAAAATCAAAGAGACAAGGGGACAGTTTTCTTACTTCTGCTATTGTAATGTCCCTGATTGTAGCAATTTAATTTTACCAACCAACTCAACTTGTGGAATATGACAAACTGCTTCAGGTATCTTGATGTCACACCCCTTCTCCTACTATGTTCTGGTGCAATGGAAGCCTATGGTCATACATTAATCCAACCTTGGCCTCTTGGATTTTGATAACAGCAGTTCCCCAATTAAATCTTTATACCAAAAGTGAAAATTTTCAGAGATTGTTATCCCACCTCTTAACCAAGAGGACAGATTTTATTCCTATAATGTTAGGGGTGAGTCTGGTTACCTCTGTTGGAGGAGCAGC